>NW_022146734.1:14553-18169 GCF_002938485.1 Sitophilus oryzae | reverse complement strand
ATGGAGCAGTTTATTCATTGGTAGAGTCATAATCGATTTAACTGAAATAATATTACCGGTCGACATATTAGTACATCAATAGAATATCAAAGCTAACTGTAATATTATTAGTATCGCTTTGTTATTCTAATATAATAATATTAATGCAATGATAGATCAATAACATGACAACACCGCAGACGGTCATAATACATCCTAAAGGGGACTTTACTAATCCAACTCGTATAATACACCATACACTGCGTGTAATGTGAAACTGGACACCATGAATAGCGTCAAATAGGTAAGAGTTGGGCATTTTCTTCGATAGAACAATACACGCTTCAGACACCAGTGCCGTCGTAATAGGGAGTTTTTAAATAAATTAATATGAATTAAACATTAAAAAATAGGAATGAATATAAAAAATTGGAATATTCCAAACATGCAATATTAATATTATAACTTTAAGAGGTGATTCCACGGTAAATATAAAGGTCAGCCTGTTATAGTAAATGTGGAGTCAAAAGTCAACCAATTGGGGAACTATATGGTTGAAAATAATGTTTTTATCTTAACAAAAAAAACGATAAAATATTGACATTTTATGAGAGTATTACTACTATCAAGGCTACTACTAAAACACACTCCATATCTGTATATTTTTTCAACTTTTCAAAGTGGTTTTTAAAATAAGTGGATAGGGTTGAAATTGGCTATCCCTATTATTCTTATTAAATAAAAAAACCTTAGGCAACTACTTTAGAGGAACATAAATTTGGATAGCCTGATTTATTTTGAAACTTTTTTACTCTTATATCTAACTTCCCTATTAAGTGCTTTTAGTTTAAAACCATGTTTCTTAATAAATTATTTGTAAAATATGTTCTGCCTAGAAAACATTAACAATACCTCAAATAAAAATTGCATTTTATAACATCCATCTACCCTTGTGTACAGGGTGTCCCACTAAGAATAGCTCTCGGCTGTATCTCGGAAAGTATTAGACATAGGGCTGCGGAAAAAAATATTTATAACTAAAGAGGCTATGGGAAATTGTTGGAAATTATTTTCAAGTTTGTAGAACGACCACTAGGGGGCGCAACTGCAACAAAAAATAAGAAAATGGAGTTTTTACACAATTTTGCCTAGATAAGGTGTACTATAAGTAATAGCTTCATAATCTTCAGTAAATTTTGAATATTTTTTGTTAAAGCCATTTGCCAAGTGGTGGGGGAAGGTTAGATCTGTTTTTATATAAATATTAATAACTCTGGCCTGGATGATCGGAATCCAACAATTTTGCCAACAAAAAATGCCAACAACTTCATCTATTTCAAATAATAAAGGCATATTGAAAAAGCAATTAATAGATAAAAAAACGCTGATTAAGACTATCAAAATATTGATCTAATAACAATTTGACGTTTATACTATTACGTCAAAAGCAACTTTTTTCCAAAGCCTACCATGACTACTGAATCATCGTTTCTTGTTCCCTGTTATTAATATCTTAATTATTAGATATTAATACCTCTGGTATTATGGTATTCTGGTATTTTGTCGATTTTAAAATAAACTAGCTGTTTCTATCTTATTTTTTTGTTAGAAAGGGCATAATTAAGAGGGCTACTGATACCGTATTGTAAAAATAAGGTAATTAAGGGCTTATCTTTTGGTATTTATTATAATTTTGCTAATACCTTTAGCTTGAAAGAAGATATCAAGATGCGGTTTTCGCTGACTTTTTAAGCTTTTACTACTCTTTACTATCAGCTAAAATTACATATACTATTGTATTTAATTTTTTTGAAAAAACGCGCAATGTTTGTTAAATTGTAAGACAACGCCCCCTAGCGTCTACGTTCAAAAGCTTATTGTTTATATGGTACAATATAGAGTAGGAAATGCTCTTTTAAACGAGCCCTCGCTTGTTGGATTCCGATCATCCAGTCCAGAGTTATTAATATTTAAATAAAAACAGATCTAACCTTCCCCCACCACTTTATTTTGGTAGATAGGGAAAAATGGCTCTAACAAAAAATATTCAAAATTTACTGAAGATTATGAAGCTATTACTTATAGTACACCTTATCTAGTCAAAATTGTGTAAAAACTCCATTTTCGTATTTTTTGTTGCAGTTGCGCCCCCTAACAGTCGTTCTACTAACTTGAAAATAATTTCCAGCAATTTCTCATAGCCCCTTTAGCTATAAATATTTTTTTCCGTAAACCCTACGGCTAATACTTTCCGAGATACAGCCGAGAGCTATTCTTAGTGGGGACACCCGGTACACTAATGTATTTTTTTGTGATTGAACGTGTTGTTGGGCCCAAAAAATTCACGGATGAGTGCTCAGCTCAAGTATATAAGCTCAGAAGTTTTAGGATTGAGTTCAGCATCCCCAATAGTACCCTAAAAATCTTCGATTACAATCCCGAGGACTATAGAAACTTGAAATACTCCCATCTAAAAACCATTCTTCTTGACAATTAACTTTGTCTCCCCCCTCCCTTCGCCCCTTCTCTCAATATAGTTCTCCTAATACCCCACAAATAACCCTTCTCTTTCTCCCAAATATCAGCAGGAATAATAGCTAACCATACTTCGGCAGCTAGTTCCTCGGAGGTCGACTGTTTTTAGTGGGTCACAATTCCGAGTCCCACACTGTCTAGGGGTTACTTATATGACCGTCACTCTTGAGATGGTGATGGGAATGATCACTATTCGTCTATGAAAGATTTCTAAACCACCCCCTCACAAAAAAGGCCTCTTGGCCTTAAGAAGGTTGTATTTTATTTTTATATTGAGAAAAAATCATTTTTAAATGGTGTTCCAAATTCGGGAATTCGAATTTTTTGGAAATAGATTTGTTTGTCTGGAAACCTTTTGTAATCTTTCTATCATTAGTGTTAATTTTTGACAAGTTTTATGTCAGTTTTTAGTAAATTAGAGTTTATATATTAGTTTAGAGATTGACCTCACCAAAATTATCATGGATTATCATTCCCAAGCCGTCTTTGACGCCGTTTTTTTCGATCGTATGGAACAAATTATAAAATAATAGGAAAAAGTAATTTTTCAATGAAACAAAAACATTACATTGGAAATTCCCGGTCCACATTTTTGTAAATATTTTTAAGTGCAAAGAAGGTTAATCTCAGCATCCATCTCGGAATAATTCATGTTTACCTGCCATAAATTAAGGTTTTTTCCTTTACCTACCTTGTAATGTCAGACCATTCCTATATCTAATAGCACTCGCTCAGTGAGTCACGGTCCATCATAAAGTATCCCAAAGATATTTTCGCAAATTTATGTAGGGTCTAGGGCCATAAATACAAATTTCTATCTAAGATTGATTATAAAAAAATCCAGTGTAAAGGCACGGCACGATTTTGGCTGGAGGTTTTCAAAAAAAACCGAACCTTTTAGCCTTATATATTTATGATTAATTAATTAAATTCCGTAGAATAATATTTTAATTTTAAATCCTAATCGACCGATCATTTACCTTATTTTGGTTAAACGTTTTTAATTTAAGTAGGTAATTAATTTGTTTACCTCAGCAAATAACTTTTTTTAATCAAGATGAAGACGGTGAAAATAAATTTAAAACCCTTAATTTTAGGTTGC
>NW_022146734.1:0-14545 GCF_002938485.1 Sitophilus oryzae | reverse complement strand
AAAGAGTATAAAATTAAAATACGCTGATGTTGATTGAAATAATTTAAGTGATCAAAGTTTACTAAGTTTATTTTTTATTGATACAAAAATAAGAGAAAGAAGACTGTATATCAACTTAAACTTAGATCATTTAGATAATACTGATCAGATAAATGAACAGTAGTTTTAAATTAAAAAAAAACGTTTTTTTTTATTTATTTTAAATATAATTGATAGCTCAGAAACAGGTTTAACAATCAAAGTACTGAGACTCTTATCAACGATTGAAATAATTGATGTATTTCTTTATTAGTTTGTTATTTATTAATCCTTTTAAATCGGAAGAATAAGAATACATAAAAACAGTTTAGACTTCTAAAAAATAACACAATCACTGCCTTTCTTTGCAAACTATTGTGTTGAAATAAATTTAGAGTGTTAATGACTAGTCAAGGAATTGTTCTAAAACATGAAGTTCACCATATTTTTTGTTCTGATCATAATGTGTTTCAGTTTGCTAGTTGCTTCAGTTCATTTTTTATTTAAAAATACATATGTTATTAAGGATCATTATATTTATTTGTAATTTTTTATATCTTCAAATAAAGACTGAATTTCACAGTAACTAATGTGTTGTTATTGTCAATATTTTAAACTTAAATCTGAAATCAACATATTGATATACAATCACTTTCTCCTTTTCAATACATATGAAAAAATTTGATAAGTGCCAATTTCTTAATTTTAAGATTTTACAATATTATAGTAGGTCTAATAATTGGTCCACCTCTGCTGTGGCTGATTGCAATGAACCCAATCCTGACCTCTCTGACAATGAAGGGAATTAGAGGATAAAGGCATATGCAGACGACGTGGTAATATTGATCGTTGGCAAAAACTTGCAGACGATCAGTGACATCATGGAATCTGCTCTGAAGGAGCTAACGGAATGGGCAAAAAGGAATGGTTTGGGCATCAACCCAGACAAAACCGAACTCATTCCGTTTACAAGAAAATACAAGATACCCAAGTTCACGCTACCAAAGCTGGAAGGGAAGACACTTGTACTTGCTAAGGAGACAAAATATTTAGGAATCATTCTGGACTCGAAGCTTTCCTGGAAAAGGAACATGGAGGAAAGGATGATAAAGGGAATAAATGCATTATGTGCATGTAAAAAACTATTTGGAAAGAGATGGGGTCTGCAACCGTACATTATACACTGGATGTACACTGCTATAGTTAGACCAATCATCACTTAGGGAGCACTAGTATGGTGGGAAGCGGTACTTAAAGAGACTAATGGAAAAAGCCTCACAAAAGTACAGCGATTAGCAGCTCTAGGTACAACTGGAGCAAGGAACAACACAGCACAAGCTGCGCTAGAAGCAATTCTGGACTTGCAATCAATCGACTGGCTCGTGAAAGATCTGGCCGCTAAGGGTGCCCTCAGATTAAGGGAATCCAATCTGTGGAATCAGACCAACTACGGTCACTCGAGGATATTGCCAGTGATATCATGATCAGTGAAAAATCATGGTGAACACGAGTCCACATCTGCTAGACCAGAAAACGGATTATATGCTCACCAAACATGATTTTGAAGAAAAGATAAGGATTCGTATCCCGACAAGAGAATGGGAAAGCAACCGAGTAATGAACACTCAAGAGATAGCAATCTACACAGATGCTTCCGCAAATTCAGGGGGCACAGGTGTAGGCATTATCTCAGAGAAACTAGACATCCGACGATCTTTGAGGCTATCGGATGGCTGTAATGTTCTACAAGCAGAGGTTTACGCCATAAAGGAAGCGGCTAGATGTATACGAGAGAAAATTGCTGATAGACTAATAGGGGATATAGTGATATACTCTGACAGCTTGGCCGCTTTAAGAAGCATCACCATGCAATCAGTGAGATTGAAAACTGTGATGGAATGCCGAGAAGCACTGTCCTGGCTGCGCCGGGGCGGGGCTACTCTGTGCTGGGTGCCAGGCCACAGCAACGTGGTGGGCGATCAGGAAGCAGACAGACTCGCCAAAGATGGGGCCAGGGGAGAGTGGCGAGTGGCAGATGACCCACCACTTGTGAAGATCAACACACTGAAGGAGGCTATAGGAACTACCATCAAAGCCAAGCAGCAAGAGATGTGGCAACACCGTGAGAACTGCGCTACAGCTCGAAGACTATGGCCAGTGGTAGATAGCAAAAAGACAAAACAACTAGTAGAGCACAAAAAGGACCTAGTACGCATAATTGTAGGTGTCTTCACTGGAAACTCTCCCACGGGGGTAAACCTCGTAAGATGGAAAGTTTCCGACGACGACTACTGCAGAGAATGCGAAGAGGAAGAAGAAACCATAGAGCACCTGCTGTGCCACTGTCCGGCACTGGAATACCGACGCTTTAAAACTTTAGGGCAAGGTTTTTTGGAGGGACTAGAGGAAGCAGCAGAAGCCAACATCAGCGACATCGGGAACTTTGCAAAGAGCTGGAAGTGCTTTAACGCAAAGAAAGAATGAGAGGAAGGTTTGGTAAAACAATACAGGGGTATCGCAATGGGCCCAAGGCCTCCGAGTGAGGGATCAAATATGATCCCAAACCCCGGCAACCTAACCTAACCTAATAATTGGTCCCTAAAAAAGGTATAAACTCTGAAGGGCAATAAGTTGTTAAATCCTATGATATCTGCTTAGTAAATATATAGAATACACGGAAAGAACCTGATAACCACCAGCCGTCCAGTGCTCTCCTGTAAACTTAGTAAAATGGCGCTTATCATGTTTTTCCCCTGATGGACCCTTCATAATTATATGTAATATAGACAGTCCAACATTTTTGATTTTATAATAACTTTTGCTAACATTTTATGGTAGGTCCCTCGATATTAAATTAAATGGAAATTTTAAATAAAACTATTACAAATGTTTATGCCATAATCAAGATATGTAGGTTAATAAACATAATCCAAAAAAAAAACATATGTTATGTTTTTATTTTTATTGTATTATAAGCAAAACTTTGTCTAATCTCTAATCACTAATCAAAAATTATCTTCTAATTTTTTATCTGATAATAAATTGCATTTCTGCATTTCCAAGGAATCAGTGGCTATTAGGAAATTGAAAAAGCATGTAGCAATAACAATTTTTCTGATGTAGTGCAACATGTTTCCTGTAATTTTCCTAGCTATTCCTGTAGCTATTAGAAGTTTTACAATTGCTATTACTCCTGAAGAGAAACATATTGAACTGATAGTTGTCATATGCGTAATTATTGCATTTGTGGTGTTATTATTTGCAGGATATTTTTGCTGCGAAAGTATTAAGTAAGTTTTTTGTTCTTTAATATTATTGAACCTTTATAAAGCTTAATAAGTAATAAGTAATATATCTAATTAATACTTAGCTTTATAAATGTTTCATCATAACATAGGTGTGTCATTTATTGGTTAGTGCATTAGGATATTGATGTACTTAATAATTGACTTAAGTATATTAATTAAGTTTACTTAAACACAAAATACATGGTTTATAAGTATACATAACTACGTTCTTATAAAAATTTTAAAATACTAACTTTCTAAAAAATAATACTCTATATCTATGTATTCTATCTTCGATATATAAAATTATTTTTTGTTATAAAAGCCCTTATCTGATAAGTTGGACAAGTTAACATCTTTTTTGTTAATAGTTGTAAATAGATCACTTTTATATATTTAATATAACCGTTATAACGTAAGTCTCTATTTTACTAAATTCCTAAAATAAAGCAAGATAAGGTGATTTTTCTTCTCATTTAGTTGGAAAATACTTTAAACTTTATAGACACACTTATACAGTATAGGTATATGTTCCCGGATTGTCTTTACAAGAGGAAAAAAACTTTTTCATTATTGATATTTTGAGAATAATGCATTCTTCCTAAAAAAAATCCTTGTTCTAAAATGGTAAATCCCGTTTATACTTTTCCAAATTTCCATACACTTTTAGAGATAATTAATAAAGAACATGAAAATATAGTTGAATTTTTTCCTCAAGTCCTAAAAATCAAAACGCGTTTCTATGGTAACATAATTTCGTTTTCATTCTTTGATGGATTTTTATTGATAGAATTTTAATTAACGTCATATTTTTTGGTGATTTAAAATGTTAAATAGGCATAAAATTTATTTAGTTCAATCCTACAGAAAAGGTGATAATAGTTATCGGAAAATTGTAACTTTAACGACAGCAAATAATATGACGATAATCAAAATTAGTACTAACCTTAGGTAATAACCATCAATCAACGAATGAAATCTAAATTATATTACCGTAGAAACAACTTTTGATTTTAAAAATCAACCATAATTTCAAGATTTTTTAATTTTCTCTAAAAGGGTATGGAAATTTGGAAGAGTATAAACGGGGTTAATCGTTTTAGAACAAGCAAAAATGTTTATGAAGAGTGCATTTTACTCAAAATGTCAATAAAAAAAGTTTTTCCTCTTGTAAAGACAATACGGGGATATACTGTATAATAATTATTGTGGCAGTATAAAATATCTATATTTTAGTACAAGATTTATAGAGTTCTAATTTTTAAAATTTGCTTATCTGTAGAAAAAGGAGGGGCAGAAACAGAGACAAAGAAAACCAAAATAAAGGAAATGTAAACCATAATCAGGCAGTATATTGTAGGTGCAGACGTACTAAGTAAGTTTTTTATTCTTTAATATTATTGAACCTCTTTAAAGTAACGAGTAATATAATATCTAATTAAGAAAGTTAGCTTTATAAATGTGTCATCATAACATAGATGTGTCATTTATTGGTTAGTGCATTATGATATTGATGTACTTAATCGTTTACTTAACTATATTAATTAAGTTCACTTAAACACAAAATAGATGGTTTATAAGTATACATAACTATATGTTCTTATAATTTTTTTTAAAATACTAACTTTCTAAAAAATAATACTCTGTATCTATGTATTCTATCTTCGATATATAAAATTATTTTATGTTGTAAAAGCTCTTAACAGATATGTTGGACAAGTTAACATATTTTTTGTTAATATTTTTGTAAATAGAGCCCCTAACTTTTATATGTATAATATACCTGTCATATTCACACTTGAGGTAAATCTCTATTTCACTAAATTCCTAAAATAAAGCAAGATAAAATGATTTTTTTCTCATTTAGTTGGAAAAAACTTTAATGACACACTGATACAGGGCGGCGCACCTCATTTGTCTCAGTTGATTATACGAAAACGGAAGATGTAGAAACAAAATATTGTATGGGTATATGCGGGGAGGCAATGTGCACAATTTAAAATTATTTTGAAATATACAGGGTGCTTCAGAACTGAGATCCATACCAAATTTATATTTTTTCTTATGGAACACCCGGTTTTTATTTCATTTTTGGATCTTGGACCCAAAAAAAGACATTTATTATAACGACTGGATATGTTACTAGCGACACAACTAGTGATTTTATCTTGTGGGGAAAATTGCCTCTTGCCTTCAAGGGCTTATGTCCAAAGATCCAAACAGGAATGTTTCTGGTAAGCGTTCCTTTGAAAAACTACCTGTCCTATTTCGCAGAGCTAGTAACGGTGCTAGTAGTGTGGTTTATAAAAAAACCTATTGGCAGAAACCTGTCGTTGGAAGTGAATAAAATGATTTTGCCGTATTGGCTCTTTTATAGAAAATCCATAATCTACAAGACATCGTAAAATAAATCAAAGAACTACTTCTTCGTTTTTCTTGATAGAATAATATAACTACATATTTAATAAATAATTAAATAAAATATTACTTATTAAACTATTGTAGGTAAATTACATAAAAGTAAACTGGTATAAATTTAAATAAAGTCCATAAACTAATTTCGATTTTGAAAATAGCTAACTAACCGTCACTAGAAACTTGCCAGGACGACACTAGCCCTCTTGGTTGCCATTTTATTGTAAAATTGCTTTTTCCTCAAAATCTGAGCTAGATAGGTATAGGAAACCCTATTGCGTTATTTTTAAACACGGCAATATAAAATAACTATATTTTAGAACAAGATTTATAGTGTTCTTAAATTTTTAAATTTTGCTTATTTGTAGAAAAAGGAGGGGCAGAAACGGAGACGAAGAAAACCAAAATAAAGGAAATGTAAACCATAATCAGGCAATACAGATAGCACCGCATATTAAATATTAAAATAAATTACACCGTATGCTTTATTTCTAATAAACTAATAAAAATTGACGCAAAATTATCCTTTATTTTATTTAATAAAAGTCTATTTTTTCAGTAAATTATGTTTAACTAACCTTTTTGTAATTTTATATAGATTCCAAGTGTTATAATATTCTCAAAAGTGCTTTTTGTTTGGAAATGTAAACCAAAATCAGGCCCACACAACATACTATTATAGATATTAAACATTACATTGTATGCTCTATTTCTAATGAATTAATAAAAATTTAATAAAAATTAATATTTATTTTATTTAATAAAATGTATATTTTTTCAATAAATTATGTTTAACTAACTTTTTTGTAATTTTATGTATGTATTTAGTTTCAAAGTTATAATATTATAAAAAATGTTTTTTTTACTTTTGTTTTTATCTCTTAAAGACTCCAATGTAAGTAATGGAAAAATCTAGGCGGTACAGATATTCTCTTAATCGGTAATATAGTAATATATTTTAAAAAATATACTACGTTAGGTATTTTAAAAATTAATTAGTTCTATAAATACCGTGACATCTACTGATAAGCAATATAACTTAGCTTATAATATTTGTATAACAGTTTGTGTTTGTATTTAGATAAAATATAAGGATCAGAGATGGCGCAGGGGTATTTTCCTGTGCTGCCATCTAAAAATTCTAATCAGAACTTATCCGTCTTTTCTGATTACAGATTTCTACTGTTTCTTAGCTAAGTTATTGCTTAGCTCTCTAGATGGCAATACACAACATATTTTTTACATTAATATATTTAGAATTAGCCAGGATATTTAGAATTAGCGATACCTACCCAAAATTTGAATATATATACCTGGTATATATCCAGGGGTGGATGAGAAAGTGGAAACCGGCCTGGAAAAAACAAGCAATCGGCCTAAAACATATTTTATTTATTGATATATAAGTAAGGGTGTTTTTCGCTCTTTTGCCTCCGGTTTAAAAAGAAATGCCTTGATCAAAATTTTCGTAAAGAGCAATATTGGGTTGGACATTTGAATTTTTACTACAAAATGGTTCAGTTTTACAGGGTTCTAATGCTTTGTTTACATTATCGATAACGGTAATTTGATTTTGAATAGGCTACGATTTTGAGTCACGATTTTGAGAAACCTTAAGACTTCCTAATTCATTCAGTTCAGCTGACCCAATCCTCTGTGAAATACATTACTTTTAGCTTTTCGGGTATATACTTTCTTACACATTCTAGAATGAAATTCTTTCTTTTCTGCTACAGCAGCCTCCTCATGTACACGTGTTTTTAACTGAATGAACCGCGGTCGCCATTAAAACTGCAGTATTTTTTAGTATATTTATTATTTGTATATGTATAGTTGTTATCAAGAAACTTTTCCTCTATACTTTTCTACATTTGGCATCTTGTCTGATAATGCCATGACTCAAACGAAAAAACCTAGGCAATACCTAGGCAGTGGATATAAATGTGTTCTGATGTAATGCTATGTTACAATCCCTAATAAGAATATTTGGATTTTCAAGACATATTATCTAATCTAGTTTAAACCTTATTTAACTTTTCTCTACTGTCCCAGTAATTTTTAGCAAATTCATTTTAGCAACATTTTAAACAACAATTTAGACTTGGCTTTTAGTTCGTCCCCAATTCAAGCCAAGCATAGATATGTTTTCTCCGCCAACCGCAGAGTTCGCGTCAAATTCATCTACCTTTTTGCAAAGGGAAGCTTGAAAAATATTTCATTTAGATCGAGACTATTTAAATTTACCTAATGCTATTCATCCTTTTTGTTTGCTGCCAGTCAGTCATATTTATTAGTTATTAATATTTTAAATGACTGCAAATATTTTCAGGGGTGGTATATTTCGACCCCAGGAACACGTCTATGAGTTTTTTTTGTACAAAAAGAATCGAGCATTTTCTTTTAAATTTTCCTGTATATTTTAGAAAACTTTTTAGAACTTCTTGTTCACCGCAAATTTTCCCACGGTATAGTTTCTTAGTCTCTGATATTACGGCACTAAAAGAGATGCAAATACCGAAAAATTGAGGTGGTGATTTGTGAAATTTTTTTAAAAATAAATCTATTTTTTTAATTTCCAAACTTTAATAACTCGATTGGACTTATTTGAAAGTCGATAAAGAGAATATAGGTATCGCCCCATTGCTGCCAAAAGCCACTAACTTACTTTTTATTACTTCCGAGAAAAATGCGTCTAAAAATGAATTGCATTGCATAAAGATGTTATAGTTAGTAACTATTCGGTATTAAAATGAGACATAAATACGGCACCGGCTGTAATGCAAAAAAAATCTAGCTGTGAGCATCAATTAAAACGAAAATAATATTTGCTGGGAGAGATGCAAAATTTTATAACAATTTAAAATATATTTAACCAACATCAACACATTTAAACTATATCTAATAACAATAATAAATAGCAAACCAAGACATGAGATTTTGCTACAGGTGTTCGACATATCAACCGACTTCTGTTATGGACAGACGGGGCAGTTTTTGAACATATCTCGCGGAATTAATTAACTCAGTGGGGGTGAAAGATTCCTCTCATAACTGCTAAGTAATTCTAATTCTTGTCTAGATTATACGGAAGAATAAGGAACCTTTATTCTTCCGCAAATATATCCATAGGATTAGATCCATGGGCCTAATGGCACTAAGGCACCTTGTGTGATATTATCCAAAGAGGACTCCGTATCACTGAGAGATGGTGTAGAACTGTCGGGCTGAGTATTAACTCAGACAAAACCGCGATAGTGCCATTCACCAGAAAGCGAAGTCTGAAAAACTTGAAAAGAATCCAACTAGATGGAAAGGAAATACTGCCAACACAGGAAGTTAAATACCTGGGAATAACCCTGGACAGTAAACTCTTGTGGAACAGGCATATTAAGAACACTACCAGCAAAGCCATAAAGGCTCTCATGATATGCAGAAGACTGGCCGGAAATAGATGGGGCTGCTCCCCTAACATTTTGCTCTGGATGTATACCATGATAATAAGACCCACGATTACTTATGGAGCAGTTGCCTGGTACACAAAACTAGAGCAACGGACGGCAAGGCTAAACCTATGCAAAGTCCAGAGACTAGCATGCGTTTGCATCACAGGAGCCATGAGAACCTGTCCAACAGCAGCAATGGAGGTCATTCTAGATCTAACACCACTGCACATTGTCATTGGTAGATATGCCAATGCGACATTGATTAGAATGGTCACTAACGGAATTAGTACTGGGAGAATTGTCAGATCAGGGGCTTGGAACACCCTCATAAAGGAAATACCACTCCTGCAACTCCCAGTGGACGATATGCTAAGAACGTACAACTTTGAGAAACATCTCCATGTAGTATTGAGCAATAAAAAGGATTGGAAGAGCGAAACGCTTGCCCAGCAGTTAAAAGACCATACCATAACTTGGTATACTGATGCTTCCAAAACCAATACGGGAACAGGGATCGGAGTGTTTGGGCCGAGAGCTAAATACTCCGAACCAATCGGCACTTACCCTAGTATCCTACAGGCAGAAATCTACGCTATCGAAAGATGCATACAACTTATCTTAGATAGGAACTATCGGAAACAAGAAATAGCCACCTTGTCTGATAGTCAAGCAGCGTTAAAAGCGATCAACTCGAGTATCAATCAATTCAAGAAATTGGTCAAAGAATGCATAGAGAAGCTGAATAAATTAGGCAACGAAAACAAAGTCCTCATACTCTGGGTGCCTGCTCACCAAGGGATAGAAGGCAATGAAAAAGCAAATAATCTAGCTAGGAAAGGAGAGAACACTCCACTAACTGGACCAGAACCGTTCTGCTTTCCAAGTGGTAACCAACTCAAGGCGGAACTCAAGAACTTGCAAGATTCCATCCGCAACCTGGAATGGAAATCTTGCAACGGTCTAAGACACTCGAAGAAGTTTCTGAGGGCTTATGATCAAGAAAAATCACAGATCTTCCTGGGTTTAAGTAAAGAACAATCTTCGGATTGTCACGGGGTTTTAACAGGACACTGTCTCCTCAATGAACACCTCAGTAGATTGAAACTAAGAAGAAGCTTGGCGAATGCAGATTCTTTGGGGAAGATGGGGGAAACACCAGTACACCCTCATCACTGGAGTGCGCCGAGACGACAACCATTCGTGCCATGAATTTTGGTACGACTGATGTGGAGATGGAGAACTACCCTCTATAAAACCGTCCCAGATACTGGCTTTTGTCAAAGCCCTGGGACTGTATGATGAGTTATGACTCAAGAAAGGGGGACACAATGGATCTGTAAGGTCGCAGTGATTAACCCCCCTCCCACTCATTCTAAATTCTAAAATTCTAATCCATGGGCCCTAAGTCAGGCGGCCTCGACGGCCAACGGCTGGGATCTTGGTTAGCTATTCAATTAGTCTTGAAATTGGCTGCGAAAATTTGCTGATAACTTCAGCGTTCAGAGGCGGTGAGTCGTCTTGCTGGAAAAATATGTTTTTTAGAACTTCTTGTTCACCGCAAATTTTCCCACGGTATAGTTTCTTAATCTCTGATATTACGGCACTAAAAGAGATGCAAATACCGAAAAATTGAGGTGGTGCTTTGTGGAATTTTTTTAAAAATAAATCTATTTTTTTAATATCCAAACTTTAATAACTCGATTGGACTTATTTGAAAGTCGATAAAGAGAATATATCGCCCCATTGCTGCCAAAAGTCACTAACTTACTTTTTATTACTTCCGAGAAAAATGCGTCTAAAAATGAATTGCATTGCATAAAGATGTTATAGTTAGTAACTATTCGGTATTAAAATAAAACATAAATAGCCAGAAATCGTAGTTAATGACTTTTGCAATCGATTCTCCGCTTCAAAACATAGTTAGTGATTGAATTTGGTTTTTCGGAAAAATGTTAGTTAGTGACTTTTGGCAGCAATAGGACGATATTATGTTTATTTTATTGAGATCTACCAGCCCTGAAAATATTATTTGCACTTATAGACTCACGTTGTTTAATAAAAATTTTCAAACCGAACAAACAACAGATGATTATTAAAATTATAAGCATCCTAGAGAAAGACATTTTACAATAGTTATTTTTCAAATTGGTGTAAATTATACTGATGCAAATTGATTAGTTAGTTATGGAGTCACTAAGGATCTTACTTCACTTTAGTTAGAAGATTAACCATTTAATTTTTGCTAATTCAATATTTTTTGAGCTCTGATCGGGACCGGCCCTCCGGCCCACCGGCCCACCACCATCTTTCCACTGGCCCACCGGGAATTTTCCCGTTTTCCCAAATGGCCCATCCACCCCTGTATATATCCACACGTTCTAGGGTATATACCCATTGAGGAATATTGTAGATATATTCCGGGTATATTCCAGGTATTATACCGGGTATTAACTGCGGAGGTCCGAGAATCCCCTTATAAACTTAAGGTATTTACACTAACTGCACCGTCCATGTTGTGCTATCGTGTTATTGATAGAATTTATTGGCTATTATGCACTTTTCTATGCATTCTTTAACTAACTGGAGCTTTTCTGACTATTTATTCTGAGATGGTTTCTTTAGTGTTGAATTTAAAAACAAATTTTTGTTAAAATTTGTTAAGAGTAGGTCCCTTTAACAACAAAGCAAGATTCATTCAAAAGACTGTTCTGTACTTCAATATTTGAGTATAAACCGGGTATAATGGTATTTATCTAAATTCACAGGGTATATATCTGGTACAAGACGTTGGGTATTTATCGAAATTTCAATATACCGCCTCATGTCAACTTACCCCTTGATTCATTTTTAAGTGCAAAATAAACGTTTTTAATTTTTTTTTAATTATCGTTACTTTTTGATAGTATTCTTCATAATGACGAGGGGGCTTTGGTGATTATTGTTGTGTACGATTGAATATGGTTCTTAGTGTACAAGATTGTGCAAATGTCAAGGATCTTGTTGAAGATGGCCGAAATTATGAATATTCGCTTGGTCCTTGAAGAAGAATGGGAAAACTTAACATATTTGCAGCCTCATTAACAGTATGAACTAAACCAAACCAAACCGACGTTTATATAGACCACAAATATAGACAGTTATAAGACAGATATAGACAAGTTTTTTTTGTTTGTACCCTTAGTTATTAGAGTTATTTTTTTATTAATATCCTTTATTGTTAAGTGTTACTAATATTCATTTAAACCAAGCCTGTATGGTCAATTTTTAACGTTTTTTAAATTTTAATACAGAGTTATATTCAGTGTCTATATGACATTACGACAATAGCCACAATCCAAAGCAACCTCGTGATATTAAAAAATAACATCATAAAGTAACGACAAATGAAAAAATTGCAAGTTGTTGGTGGCAAGTTCATGGCGCTCTTAAAAAATAACCAAGGCGCATGTGTTGACATGAGTCAAAAAACAAAATGCTCAGAAGACATGGTTGTAGGCATGGATTGAAAAATAATGTTTTCGGAAAAGTTACTCACGAAATTATTGCACAGGGTGTTTTAAAGATAGGGTAAAAACAACCCTTCAATTAATTCTATATAATAAGCCAAATACTAAAATTTATAAAAAACTGCGTTTATGAATTAAAGTTGATGGATTTATATATACAGTATTGCTAAAAAAATCATGAAAATAGAACTAAAAGTAAAAAATACACATTATGATAAAAAAAATTCCGTTGCGTTTTTTTTGCATCTGAGTTTATAATAGATAGAATGAAAGTAGTTTCAAAAAAAGTTAATAATATACAGAGTGTTCCATTTAAAATAACAAAGATGCTACCACTTTTAGTATGAAGCGGCAACACTGTAACGCTGAAAATAATTGACAGATGGAGCTGGTACCTATATACAAAAATCCAAATTTAAAAAAAAATCTTACCACCAGTTTTCCATAACCGTCTAACCTACCATGGCCGTGAATCAACCTGTATAAGTAGTCTTAGTCTATTATATATTTTCTATAATAGGTAATAGAAAATGTGCGTTTTTTGTATATGTATACAAACCGATGATAAACCTTTGGCAGGCAAAGGATCACATAGAAGGTTCAGTACTTTTTCGAAAAGGATACAAAGACCTTATCTATGAATACGACTGTAGAATTTAGTCTAGACATAAGAAGAGAACCTGGATTAGATCTGTATAAGTCGCAGTGGAATAGACCGACAGTCACAATCATAAAATTTATTTGTCTCTTTGTTCTATATTTCTACCAAAACTGTTTGGGTACAAGAACTACACCGTCTCGGAGTTGATCACAAATTTACAGCAGTGTTCTCTGCTCACTTTCATTTTTTTATTGGTCTAATTGAATCGGCCGAATTTTACTTTCCCTTCGAATAAAAAACCGAAAGTAGCTTAACACTGTATGTTTTATTTATGGACGGCATGCGGCAGGACGATTCTTGACTGCCTAATGTCTTGAAAATCTAATCTACAAAGTAAGTATTCTTTATATGAACTGTACATACATATCAGATTAATTTTATTCTATTCGTTTGATAAAGTTCGATTAAAATCAGGGAAATATTAGATGAGCAATCTTTTTCTAAAATATTATACAGGGTGAGTGTTCTACGATGTTCTTTATGGGTATCTCGGAAATTACTGATGGAGCTAGAGAGTCGGTTAAATGGGGAAAGAATTGCAGTTTTGTAAGGTCAAATATCGGATTTTTGAAAAAGTTATTGTTTACTAGATGCAGCCTGGATCCGCCCCTGTATCGTACAAACAAATGTCTTTTTAATGGAATTCGTAACGCGCAATTTTTTAAGCTTTCGGATATAGGCTATAATATGTTTTGATATAACTTATATGTTTCTTTATAATATTTTTTTTCGAAAAATTACTGACTTATAGTCAATTATTCTTATCTTTTTTGGATAATTTCACTTAGTTGGCATAGTATTCTTATGCTATGCAGAAAAACTTATAGAAAGTTTTATTAAACGGTTATTTTCATTTTGTTTTATTAAACAAATTAAAACTTAAAAAACTAATATTACTACATCCACTTTAAGTTATTTCAACAAATGCTCACACGACTTTATTAAACTTCTCCCGTACCGCCTCTCCGAGTAATAAATATAAAGAAATATAAAGAAATAAAACAAACGTTTCTTGATTCATATTGTATAAAACAGAATACTGCCAAAAAATCTGAAGTTAGGAATTTAATTGTACAATAATTCGAAAAATCAAAAGAAAATCAAATCGTAAAATCACAATAACAGCATCTTGTGTCAGTTATAAATCAAATTAGTGACAGATATTGAAAATTTCATTGTTCATATTGGCAGTTTTGGAATTTTGTGCATTCTGGT